>NC_088381.1:4847500-4850000 GCF_037993035.2 Macaca fascicularis
TCTATCTATCTATCTATCTATCTATCTATCTATCTATCTATCTATCTATCTATCTATCTATCTGCCTGCCTATGTATCTGCCTGCCTATCTATCTATCTATCTATCTATCTATCTATCTATCTATCTATCTATCTATCTATCTATCTTCCTGCCTATCTATCTGCCTATCTGTCTATCTATCTATCTATCTATCTATCTATCTATCTATCTATCTAATCTATCTGCCTATCTATCTATCTGCACGTGCTTATCTATCTGCATGTATATCTATCTGCCTATCTATCTGCCTATCTATCTCCCAATCTGTCGGTCTGTCTATCTATCTATCTGCCTATCTATCTACCTGCCTATCTATCTATCTATCTATCTATCTATCTATCTATCTATCTATCTATCTATCTATCTATCTACCTACCTACCTACCTACCTACCTATAGGCCTATCTATCCATCTATCTGCCTGCCTATCTATCTATCTATCTATCTATCTATCTATCTATCTATCTATCTGCCTATCTGCCTGCCTATCTATTTATCATCTACCTGCCTATCTGCCTTTCTATCTGTCTGCCTATCTATCTATCTGCCTATCTATCTGCCTGTCTATCTGCCTCTCTATCATCTATCTATCTGCCTGTCTGTCTATCTATCTATCTGCCTATCTATCTATCAGTCTACCTGCCTAACTATCTATATATCTACCTGCCTATTTATCTGCCTATCTATCTTTCAATCATCTATCTATCTATCTATCTCCCTATCTATCTATCTATCTGCCTATCTATCTATCTATTTATCTGCACGTGCCTATCTATCTGCCTATATATCTGTCCGCCTATCTATCTATCTATCTATCTGCCTATCTATCTATCTGGGTATCTATATATCTATCTATTTATCTAATCTATCTATCTATCTATCTATCTATTTATCTGTCTGTCTGTCTGTCTGTCTATCTATCAATCTACCTGCCTATCTATCTATCTGCCTATCTATCTATCTATCTATCTATCTATCTATCTATCTACCTACCTGCCTGCCTGTCTATCTGTCTATCTGCCTATCTATCTATCATCTATCTATCTACCTGCCTATCTATCCATCTGCCTATCTATCAATTCATCTATCTATCTGCCTATCTATTTATCTATCTATCTGCCTATCTATGTATCTATCTGCCTATCTCCCTATCTATCTGTCTACCTGCCTATCTATCTATCTATCTATCTATCTATCTATCTATCTATCTATCTATCTGCCTATCTATCTGCCTATCTATCTATCATCTACCTGCCTATCTGCTTTTCTATCTGTCTGCCTATCTATCTATCTGCCTATCTATCTATCTGCCTGTCTATCTGCCTCTCTATCATCTATCTATCTGCCTATCTGTCTATCTATCTATCTATCTGCCTATCTATCTATCAGTCTACCTGCCTAACTATCTATCTATCTACCTGCCTATCTGCCTATCTATCTTTCAATCATCTATCTATCTATCTATCTGCCTATCTATCTATCTATCTGCCTATCTATCTATCTATTTATCTGCACGTGCCTATCTATCTGCCTATATATCTATCCGACTATCTATCTATCTATCTATCTGCCTATCTATCTATCTGGGTATCTATCTATCTGGGTATCTATCTATCTATCTATCTATCTATCTATCTATCTATCTATCTATCTATCTAATCTATCTGTCTGTCTGTCTGTCTGTCTGTCTGTCTGTCTATCTATCAATCTACCTGCCTATCTATCTATCTGCCTATCTATCTATCTATCTATCTATCTATCTATCTATCTATCTATCTACCTACCTGCCTGTCTATCTGTCATCTGCCTATCTATCTATCATCTATCTATCTATCTGCCTATCTATCTATCTGCCTATCTATCAATCCATCTATCTATCTGCCTATCTATGTATCTATCTATCTGCCTATCTATGTATCTATCTGCCTATCTCCCTATCTGTCTGCCTGCCTATCTATCTATCTATCTATCTATCTATCTATCTATCTATCTATCTATCTACCTATATATCTGCCTATCTATCTGCCTATCTATCTATCTATCTGCATATCTATCTATCTATCTGCACGTGCCTATCTATCTATCTGCATGTATATCTATCTGCCTATCTATCTATCTGCCTATCTATCTATCTGCCTGTCTGTGTGTCTGTCTATCTATCTATCTGCCTATCTGTCTATCTATCTACCTGCCTATCTGCCTATCTATCCATCTATCTGCCTGACTATCTATCTATCTGCGTATCTGTCATCTATCTGCCTATCTGCCTATCTTCTATCTGCCTATCTATCTGTCTATCTATCATCTATCTATCTGTCTATCTATCTGCCTGCCTATCTGCCTATCTATCTATCTATCTATCTATCTATCTATCTATCTATCTATCTATCTGCCTATCTATTTGCCTGTCTATCTGCCTATCTATCTATCATCTATCTATCTGCCTATCTATCTGTCTATC
>NC_088381.1:4855000-4865000 GCF_037993035.2 Macaca fascicularis
CTATCTATCTATGTGCCTATCTATCTATCTATCTGCCTATCTATCTATCTATTTATCTGCACGTGCCTATCTATCTGCCTATATGTCTATGCGCCTATCTATCTATCTATCTACCTATCTATCTATCTGGGTATCTATCTATCTATCTATCTTATCTATCTATCTATCTATCTGTCTGTCTGTCTGTCTGTCTGTCTGTCTGTCTGTCTGTCTATCAATCTACCTGCCTATCTATCTATCTATCTGCCTATCTATCTATCTATCTATCTATCTATCTATCTATCTATCTATCTACCTACCTGCCTGTCTATCTGTCTATCTGCCTATCTATCTATCATCTATCTATCTATCTGCCTATCTATCTATCTGCCTATCTATCTATCTGCCTATCTATCTATCAATCCATCTATCTATCTGCCTATCTATGTATCTATCTATCTGCCTATCTATGTATCTATCTGCCTATCTCCCTATCTATCTGTCTGCCTGCCTATCTATCTATCTATCTATCTATCTATCTATCTATCTATCTATCTACCTATATATCTGCCTAAGTATCTGCCTATCTATCTATCTGCATATCTATCTATCTGCACGTGCCTATCTATCTATCTGCATGTATATCTGCCTATCTATCTATCTGCCTATCTATCTATCTGCCTATCTATGTATCTATCTATCTATCTATCTATCTATCTATCTATCTATCTATCTATCTATCTAAATATCTATCTATCTATCTATCTATCCACCTATCTGTCTGCCTATCTATCTATCTGACTATCTATCCATCTATCTGCCTGCCTATCTATCTATCTATCTATCTATCTATCTATCTATCTATCTATCTATCTGCCTATCTATCTACCTGCCTATCTATCTATCTACCTGCCTATCTATCTATCATCTATCTATCTATCTATCTATCTCTCTGCCTATCTGCCCATCTATCTATCTATCTGCCTATCTATCTATCTATCTGTCTATCTATCTATCTATCTATCTATCTATCTATCTATCTATCTATCCATCTGCACATGCCTATCTATCTATCTGCCTGTATGTCTATCTGCCTATCTATCTATCTATCTATCTATCTATCTATCTGCCTTTCTGCCTATCTGTCTATCTATGTATCTACCTGCCTATCTATCTATCTGCGTATCTATCATCTATCTGCCTATCTGCCTATCATCTATCTGCCTATCTCCCTATCTATCATGTATCTATCTGTCTATCTGCCTACCTATCTGTCTGCCTATCTATCTATCTATCTATCTATCTATCTATCTATCTATCTATCTATCTATGTATCTGCCTATCTATCTATCTATCTGCACGTGCCTATCTATCTGCATGTATATCTATCTGCTTATCTATCTGCCTGTCTGTCTGTCTATATATCTATCTGCCTATCTATCCATCTATCTCTCTGCCTATCTATCTGCCTATTTATCCATATATCTGCCTGCCTATCTATCTATCTATCTATCTATCTGCCCATTATCTACCTGCCTGCCTATCTATCTATCTATCTCTCTATCTGCCTATATGCCTGCCTATCTATCTATCATCTACCTGCCTATCTGCCTATCTGTCTGCCTATCTATCTATCTATCTATCTATCTATCTATCTATCTATCTGCCTATCTATCTATCTACCTGTCTATCTGCCTATCTATCTATCATCTATCTGCCTATCTATCTATCTACCTGCCTATCTATCTGTCTATTTTCTATCTATCTATCTGCCTATCTATCTATCTGCCTATCTATCTACCTGCCTATCTATCTATCTATCTATCTATCTGCCTATCTATCTGCCTATCTATCCATCTATCTGTCAGCCTATCTATCTGCCTATCTATCCATCTATCTGCCTGCCTATCTATCTTCCTATTATTTACCTGCCTATCTATCTATCTATCTATCGATCGATCTATCTATCTGCCTATCTATCCACCTATCTGTCTGCCTATCTATCTATCTGACTATCTATCCATCTATCTGCCTGCCTATCTACCTGCCTATCTATCTATCTATCATCTATCTATCTATCTATCTATCTATCTATCTATCTATCTATCTATGTATCTATCTATCTATCTATCTGCCTATCTGCCCATCTATCTATCTATCTATCTGCCTATCTATCTATCTGTCTCTCTATCTATCTATCTATCTATCTATCTATCTATCTATGTATCTGCCTATCTATCTATCTATCTACACGTGCCTATCTATCTGCATGTATATCTATCTGCCTATCTATCTGCCTGTCTGTCTGTCTATATATCTATCTATCTATCCATCTATCTCTCTGCCTATCTATCTGCCTATTTATCCATATATCTGCCTGCCTATCTATCTATCTATCTATCTGTCTATCTATCTATCTGCCCATTATCTACCTGCCTGCCTATCTATCTATCTATCTATCTATCTATCTATCTATCTATCTATCTATCTGCCTATCTATGCACCTATCTGTCTGCCTATCTATCTATCTGCCTATCTATCCATCTATCTGCCTGCCTATCTATCTAATTGCCTATCTATCTATCTATCTATCTATCTATCTATCTATCTATCTATCTGCCTATCTGTCTACCTGCCTATCTATCTACCTGCCTATCTATCTATCTATCATCTATCTATCTATCTGCCTATCTGCCCATCTATCTATCTGTCTATATAACTATCTGCCTATCTATCTATCTACCTGTCTGTCTCTCTGTCTGTCTGTCTATCTATCTATCAATCTATCTATCTGCACGTGCCTATCTAACTGCCTGTATATCTATCTGCCTATCTACCTATGTACCTATCTATCTGTCTATCTATCTATCTATCTGCCTTTCTGCCTATCTGTCTGTCTATCTATCTACCTGCCTATCTATCTATCTGCGTATCTATCATCTATCTGCCTATCTGCCTATCATCTATCTGCCTATCTCCCTATCTATCATGTATCTATCTGTCTATCTGCCTACCTATCTGTCTGCCTATCTATCTATCTATCTATGTATCTGCCTATCTATCTATTTATCTGCACGTGCCTATCTATCTGCATGTATATCTATCTGCTTATCTATCTGCCTGTCTGTCTGTCTATATATCTATCTGCCTATCTATCCATCTATCTCTCTGCCTATCTATCTGCCTATTTATCCATATATCTGCCTGCCTATCTATCTATCTATCTATCTATCTGCCCATTATCTACCTGCCTGCCTATCTATCTATCTATCTATCTATCTCTCTATCTCTCTATCTGCCTAACTGCCTGCCTATCTATCTATCATCTACCTGCCTATCTGCCTATCTGTCTGCCTATCTATCTATCTATCTATCTATCTATCTATCTATCTATCTGCCTATCTATCTATCTACCTGTCTATCTGCCTATCTATCTATCATCTATCTGCCTATCTATCTATCTACCTGCCTATCTATCTATTTTCTATCTATCTATCTGCCTATCTATCTATCTGCCTATCTATCTACCTGCCTATCTATCTATCTATCTATCTATCTATCTGCCTATCTATCTGCCTATCTATCCATCTATCTGTCAGCCTATCTATCTGCCTATCTATGCATCTATCTGCCTGCCTATCTATCTATCTTCCTATTATCTACCTGCCTATCTATCTATCTATCTATCTATCTATCTATCTATCTATCTATCTATCGATCTATCTATCTATCTATCTGCCTATCTATCCACCTATCTGTCTGCCTATCTATCTATCTGACTATCTATCCATCTATCTGCCTGCCTATCTATCTGCCTATCTATCTATCTATCTATCTATCTATCTATCTATCTATCTATCTGCCTATCTATCTACCTGCCTATCTATCTACCTGCCTATCTATCTATCTATCTATCATCTATCTATCTATCTATCTATGTATCTATCTATCTATCTATCTGCCTATCTGCCCATCTATCTATCTATCTATCTGCCTATCTATCTATCTGTCTCTCTATCTATCTATCTATCTATCTATCTATCTATCTATCCATCTGCACATGCCTATCTATCTATCTGCCTGTATGTCTATCTGCCTATCTATCTATCTATCTATCTATCTATCTATCTATCTATCTGCCTTTCTGCCTATCTGTATATCTATGTATCTACCTGCCTATCTATCTATCTGCGTATCTATCATCTATCTGCCTATCTGCCTATCATCTATCTGCCTATCTCCCTATCTATCATGTATCTATCTGTCTATCTGCCTACCTATCTGTCTGCCTATCTATCTATCTATCTATCTATCTATCTATCTATCTATCTGCCTATCTATCTACCTGCCTATCTATCTACCTGCCTATCTATCTATCTATCTATCATCTATCTATCTATCTATCTATCTATGTATCTATCTATCTATCTATCTGCCTATCTGCCCATCTATCTATCTATCTATCTGCCTATCTATCTATCTGTCTCTCTATCTATCTATCTATCTATCTATCTATCTATCTATCCATCTGCACATGCCTATCTATCTATCTGCCTGTATGTCTATCTGCCTATCTATCTATCTATCTATCTATCTATCTATCTATCTATCTGCCTTTCTGCCTATCTGTATATCTATGTATCTACCTGCCTATCTATCTATCTGCGTATCTATCATCTATCTGCCTATCTGCCTATCATCTATCTGCCTATCTCCCTATCTATCATGTATCTATCTGTCTATCTGCCTACCTATCTGTCTGCCTATCTATCTATCTATCTATCTATCTATCTATCTATCTATCTGCCTATCTATCTACCTGCCTATCTATCTACCTGCCTATCTATCTATCTATCTATCATCTATCTATCTATCTATCTATGTATCTATCTATCTATCTATCTGCCTATCTGCCCATCTATCTATCTATCTATCTGCCTATCTATCTATCTGTCTCTCTATCTATCTATCTATCTATCTATCTATCTATCTATCCATCTGCACATGCCTATCTATCTATCTGCCTGTATGTCTATCTGCCTATCTATCTATCTATCTATCTATCTATCTATCTATCTATCTGCCTTTCTGCCTATCTGTATATCTATGTATCTACCTGCCTATCTATCTATCTGCGTATCTATCATCTATCTGCCTATCTGCCTATCATCTATCTGCCTATCTCCCTATCTATCATGTATCTATCTGTCTATCTGCCTACCTATCTGTCTGCCTATCTATCTATCTATCTATCTATCTATCTATCTATCTATCTATGTATCTGCCTATCTATCTATCTATCTACACGTGCCTATCTATCTGCATGTATATCTATCTGCCTATCTATCTGCCTGTCTGTCTGTCTATTTATCTATCTGCCTATCTATCCATCTATCTCTCTGCCTATCTATCTGCCTATTTATCCATATATCTGCCTGCCTATCTATCTATCTATCTATCTATCTATCTATCTATCTGCCCATTATCTACCTGCCTGCCTATCTATCTATCTATCTATCTATCTATCTATCTATCTATCTATCTATCTGCCTATCTATGCACCTATCTGTCTGCCTATCTATCTATCTGCCTATCTATCCATCTATCTGCCTGCCTATCTATCTAATTGCCTATCTATCTATCTATCTATCTATCTATCTATCTATCTATCTATCTGCCTATCTGTCTACCTGCCTATCTATCTACCTGCCTATCTATCTATCTATCTATCATCTATCTATCTGCCTATCTGCCCATCTATCTATCTGTCTATATAACTATCTGCCTATCTATCTATCTACCTGTCTGTCTCTCTGTCTGTCTGTCTATCTATCTATCTATCAATCTATCTATCTGCACGTGCCTATCTAACTGCCTGTATATCTATCTGCCTATCTACCTATGTATCTATCTATCTGTCTATCTATCTATCTATCTGCCTTTCTGCCTATCTGTCTGTCTATCTATCTATCTGCCTATCTATCTGCGTATCTGTCATCTATCTGCCTATCTGCCTATCATCTATCTGCCTATCTCCCTATCTATCATGTATCTATCTGTCTATCTGCCTACCTATCTGTCTGCCTGTCTATCTATCTATCTATCTATCTATCTATCTATCTATGTATCTGCCTATCTATCTATCTATCTGCACGTGCCTATCTATCTATCTGCATGTATATCCATCTGCCTATCTATCTGCCTATCTATCTGCCTGTCTGTCTGTCTATATATCCATCTGCCTATCTATCCATCTATCTCTCTGCCTATCTATCTGCCTATTTATCCATATATCTGCCTGCCTATCTATCTATCTATCTATCTATCTGCCCATTATCTACCTGCCTGCCTATCTGTCTGTCTGTCTATCTATCTATCTATCTATCTATCTATCTATCTATCTATCTGCCTATCTATGCACCTATCTGTCTGCCTATCTATCTATCTGCCTATCTATCCATCTATCTGCCTGCCTATCTATCTATCTGCCTATCTATCTATCTATCTATCTATCTATCTATCTATCTATCTATCTGCCTATCTGTCTACCTGCCTATCTATCTACCTGCCTATCTATCTATCTATCATCTATCTATCTATCTGCCTATCTGCCCATCTATCTATCTGTCTATATAACTATCTGCCTATCTATCTATCTATCTATCTGTCTGTCTCTCTGTCTATCTATCTATCAATCTATCTATCTGCACGTGCCTATCTAACTGCCTGTATATCTATCTGACTATCTACCTATCTATCTATCTATCTATCTATCTATCTATCTATCTATCTGCCTTTCTATCTGTCTATCTATCTATCTACCTGCCTATCTATCATCTATCTGCCTATCGATCTGCGTATCTATCTATCTATCTATCTATCTATCTATCTATCTATCTGCCTATCTGCCCATCTATCTATCTATCTGCCTGCCTATCTATCTGCCTATCTATCTATCTATCTATCTATCTATCTATCTATCTATCTATCTATCTGCCTGCCTATCTATCTATCTATCTATCTATCTATCTATCCACCTACCTACCTATCTGCCTATCTATCCATCTATCTGCCTGCCTATCTATCTATCTATCTATCTATCTATCTGCCTATCTGCCTGCCTATCTATCATCTACCTGCCTATCTGCCTGTCTGTCTGTCTGCCTATCTATCTATCTGCCTATCTATCTATCTGCCTTTCTATCTGCCTCTCTATCATCTATCTATCTGCCTATCTATCTATCTATCTATCTGCCTATCTATCTATCAGTCTACCTGCCTAACTATCTATCTATCTACCTCCCTATCTATCTGCCTATCTATCTTTCAATCATCTATCTATCTATCTATCTATCTGCCTATCTATCTCTCTATCTATCTGCCTATCTATCTCTCTATTTATCTGCACGTGCCTATCTATCTGCTGATCTATCTACCTGCCTATCTATCTATCGGCCTATCTATCTAGCTAACTATCTATCCATCTGCCTATCTATCTATCTATCTATCTATCTATCTATCTATCTATCTACCTCTCTATCTACCTGCCTATCTATCTATCTACCTGCCTATCTATCTGCCCATTATCTAACTATCGGCCTATCTATCTATCTATCAATCTATCTATCTATCTGCACGTGCCTATCTATCTGCCTATATATCTATCTGCCTATCTATCTATCTATCTATCTATCAATCTATGTGCTTTTCTATCTATCTGTTTATCTATCTATCTACCTGCCTATCTATCATCTATCTGCCTATCGATCTGCCTATCTATCTATCTATCTATCTATCTATCTATCTATCTATCTATCTGCCTATCTGCCCATCTATCTATCTGCCCGCCTATCTATCTATCTATCTATCTATCTATCTATCTATCTATCTATCTATCTATCTATCTATCTATCTGCCTATCTATCTATCTGCCTATCTATCTATCTATCTATCTATCTATCTATCTATCTATCTATCTATCTATCTTCCTGCCTATCTATCTGCCTATCTATCTATCTATCTATCTATCTAATCTATCTGCCTATCTATCTATCTGCACGTGCCTATCTATCTGCATGTATATCTATCTGCCTATCTATCTCCCTATCTGTCTGTCTATCTATCTATCTGCCTATCTATCTACCTGCCTATCTATCTATCTATCTATCTATCTATCTATCTATCTATCTACCTACCTACCTACCTACCTACCTATCTGCCTATCTATCCATCTATCTCCCTGCCTATCTATCTATCTATCTAACTATCTATCTGCATATCTGCCTGCCTATCTATCATCTACCTGCCTATCTGCCTTTCTATCTGTCTGCCTATCTATCTGCCTATCTATCTATCTGCCTGTCTATCTGCCTCTCTATCATCTATCTATCTGCCTATCTGTCTATCTATCTATCTATCTGCCTATCTATCTATCAGTCTACCTGCCTAACTATCTATCTATCTACCTGCCTATCTATCTGCCTATCTATCTTTCAATCATCTATCTATCTATGTGCCTATCTATCTATCTATCTGCCTATCTATCTATCTATTTATCTGCACGTGCCTATCTATCTGCCTATATGTCTATCCACCTATCTATCTATCTATCTGCCTATCTATCTATCTGGGTATCTATCTATCTATCTATCTTATCTATCTATCTATCTATCTATCTATCTATCTATCTATCTATCTATCTGTCTGTCTGTCTGTCTGTCTGTCTATCTATCAATCTACCTGCCTATCTATCTATCTGCCTATCTATCTATCTATCTATCTATCTATCTATCTATCTATCTACCTACCTGCCTGTCTATCTGTCTATCTGCCTATCTATCATCTATCTATCTATCTGCCTATCTATCTATCTGCCTATCTATCTATCAATCCATCTATCTATCTGCCTATCTATGTATCTATCTATCTGCCTATCTATGTATCTATCTGCCTATCTCCCTATCTATCTGTCTGCCTGCCTATCTATCTATGTATCTGTCTATCTATCTACCTATATATCTGCCTAACTATCTGCCTATCTATCTATCTGCATATCTATCTATCTATCTGCACGTGCCTATCTATCTATCTGCATGTATATCTATCTGCCTATCTATCTATCTGCCTATCTATCTATCTGCCTGTCTGTGTGTCTGTCTATCTATCTATCTGCCTATCTGTCTATCTATCTACCTGCCTATCTGCCTATCTATCCATCTATCTGCCTGCCTATCTATCTATCTGCGTATCTGTCATCTATCTGCCTATCTTCTATCTGCCTATCTATCTGTCTATCTATCATCTATCTATCTGTCTATCTATCTGCCTGCCTATCTGCCTATCTATCTATCTGTCTATCTATCTATCTATCTATCTGCCTATCTATCTGCCTGTCTATCTGCCTATCTATCTATCATCTATCTATCTGCCTATCTATCTGTCTATCTATCTGCTATCTATCTATCTATCTATCTATCTATCTATCTATCTATCTATCTATCTATCTATCTGCCTATCTATCTACCTGCCTGCCTGCCTGTCTGTCTGTCTGTCTATCTATCTATCTATCTATCTATCTATCTATCTATCTATCTATCTATCTGCCTATCTATCTGCCTATCTATCCATCTATCTGTCTGCCTATCTATCTGTCTATCTATCCATCTATCTGCCTGCCTATCTATCTGCCTATCTATCTGCCTATTATCTACCTGCCCATCTATCTATTTATCTATCTATCTATCTATCTATCTGTCTTTCTATCTATATATCTATCTGCCTATCTATCCATCTATCTGTCTGCCTATCTATCTGTCTATCTATCCATCTATCTGCCTGCCTATCTATCTGCCTATTATCTACCTGCCCATCTATCTATCTATCTATCTATCTATCTATCTATCTATCTATCTATCTATCTATCTAATCTATCTATCTATCTGCCTATCTGTCTATCTGCCTATCTATCCACCTATCTGTCTGCCTATCTATCTATGTGCCTATCTATCCATCTATCTGCCTG